>NC_133336.1:188098116-188143116 GCF_042186555.1 Aquarana catesbeiana
GCCTCTACCCGCATGTCCAAACATAGTCCTATGTCTGTGGACACCCTAATGCTGGCCATATGCATTAGTAGGTGGTTGGGCATGCAGTCATGATATGAAGACCCTCAGTTAAGTTTTGTCACCCAGGCTTTGCTTAACATGAATATCGGGCACCTGTGCTTTGTTAGTCTATGTCGCAGAGCAAAAGAAGCGAGCAGGCTAATCTGAGGTCTGGTTACTTGTCAAAATCAATGGCTATTGGATGAGGTTTCTTAACCTAAATTTTTTTTTAAATTTGCACTAACAGCCTATTTTTCTGGACAAACTTTTGAAAGATCCATTTTCTTCTCCACGACAAATTGGTACACATAGGGCACCATAAACTTTGCCAACCTAGAAGATTTATGCCATTGAACAGAGGAGGAAGACCCTGTTGGGTCATATACAGTATCTCAGGGTGAACCACAGTAGTCAGTTATCTACCGTGCTCCATCAATTTTTCCTACTGACGGGTGTCTGGCCTCTACCATAGCCATTTGGCTACACTGAACCATTGTCATTAGATCACTAATGACTCCAAAATGCCTTCCTCGCTGAGCAGGTAGGCACTGTCTTAGCCATCTAAGATTGCTAGTGCACTATGACTAACACTACTACCCTGATAGTTATTTATTTATTTATTACAGGTATAACGCTGTTAATTTACGCTGCGCTTTACACATATATTGTACACTCACATCAGTCCCTGTCCTCAAGGAGCTTACAATCTAAGGCCCCTAACTCACATTCATACACATACTAGGGCCAATTTAGAAAGGATCCAATTAACCTATCAGCATGTCTTTGGAGTGTGGGAGGAAACTGGAGTACCTGGAGGAAACCCACGCAGGTACAGGGAGAACATGCAAACTCCAGACAGGTAGTGCCGTGGTTGGGATTCAAACCAATGACCCTAGTGCTGCTTGTGCAACGACCCTGATACTTGAGTAAGGAGAGAGGAGTGTCCGGTGTAAATTATAGGAAGAAAATTATGTGCAGATTGAGCCATTGTGTTTCAGGGGAATGTGGGACACAGAGGCTTGTGGGTACACCTGCGGAGCCTACCCATCTCTGTTCCAACAGCCCTAAAGAAGGGGAAGGCAAGTCCCCCGAAACTCGTTGGCTCAATCTGTACATGTTTTACTTCCAATAAACGATTACATTCTTCAAGAGTTTCCATATTCTGGACATCAGGCCCTCCTCTTTCCCTACTCAAGTATCTTTTCAGCTGTGAAAGTGACAGCTCTGTTGCACCAGTAAGGCAGCAGCCTACATCTCCAAAGAGAGATCAACACCATTATTTACCAGCTTAACCACCTAATATCTATCAAGAGCCATCCTACTGGTCCAAGTGCAGTCTTTAGCTTAAACAACCACCCTGAAGAATCTGTAATTGAATCATTGGATTTGATAAGTGGGACCTGCGGAGCCTTCCTATCTCCGTTAGAACAGCCCTGAAGAAGGGGCAGGCAATTCCCCCAAAACACGTTGGCTCGATCTGTACATGTTTTTCTTCCAATAAACGATTATATTCTTCAAGAGTTTCCATATTCTGGACAACGGGGCGCTCCTCTCTCCCTATTCAAGTATCTTTTCAGCTGAAGTGACAGCTCTGTTGCACCAGTAAGCTAGCAGCCCATATCTCCAAAGATAGATCAACACCCTTATTCACCCGCTGAACCACCTAATATCTATCAAGAGTCAGTGTACTGGTCCAAAAACAGTCTCTAGCTCAAACAACCACCCTGAAGAATCGGTAATAGAATCTTTTGATTTGATAAGTGGGATTTTTCAAGGTAACAATGTTGGTCATAGTGATACCAAATGGGGGTCATAGTGATACCAAATGGGGATGTTTCTACCTGCATTGGATTGATTTGAGTCCATGTATTTCTCTCTCGTGAAGAAGCAGTATAGCACTCAGCAGCAATTCTGTTGGAATGTACTTTTTTTTATGGAATGTAGATCAGGGGGAGGCAGCGGGACCCAGCATGTCATAGAGAGGGCATCAAAGGTTACGACCTTTAGCAGCAGGAGGGGGTAGGAGACACAAGACATCTCCTTGTTTCACTTTTCAGGAGATCCAGCACAATTCTCCAGGCAACTGCTGTCATGTGCTGGATGGAGGCTGCAGGCTAGGGAGGGCTGGGGAAGCTAAATAGAGGTTTCACAGGGTCACATAAAGACAGTAGTTAGGAGACAAGAACAGGACGGCTCCATAAACCGCACCATAACTTTCCAGGAGAGGCTGGAGAACACACATTAATGTGGGGACATTACAAAGCCAAGGACACAAAGGTCTGCAGGGGTCAGCTAATAATACAGCCGAGCAGCGGTTAAAGGACCAGTCCACCTAAATAAAAGTTGGTTTTATTAGAAAGAACCATTAACTGAACACTAAACCTAAAATGAAGAGGTTTCCATTAAGAAGCTACTAATTCTCAAGTACGTGTTTAAAAGTATGCACACCTGGGCAAAAGTTGAGCTATTTCACTGCTGAGGAGTGAGGACCTTCACCATCTTAAATTGTACTGATGGCCATTGTCACCGGGGCAGAGAGTAATGGGAAATCCAACATTTGACAGTTGAGGAATACAGAGGAAATCTTCCAATGGATACCACAGTTTCGATGACAACTGTCAAAGAGGGGAATTTCCCTTGGAGAAATTTCTTCTCACTGAAGACCATACTAGAGTGTTGCACCATGTTGACCATCACAAATCCCCAACAATAAACAAAACTTGGACAAGTTTATTAATTCTGTAGAACCCCCAATCCCCTTCCTTAGTCACCTTGGTTGGCCTATGCTGAACACCCCCCGACTCCTCTGATAAAACTTGGGAAAGCTTGGTAATTCTGTGTAACCCCCAGCTCCCTACCTTAGTCACCTTGGTTGGCCCATATTGACCCCCCCTTCCCCCCCAGGTGCTTACTTAGCTCCTCTGGTAGAGGAGTGCCCTTGCCTGTGCACTAACATTCTATATACTTGAGCTTCTCACAATATGCGTTAGAAGCTGCAGCAAGTCAGATAGAGCCCACCTTATTTCCTGGCTGGAGGATGTCCAGCATCAGGGGTCTCCAAACTTTCTAAACAAAGGCCCAGTTTACTGTCCTTTAGACTAAAGGGGGGCCAGACTGTGGGCATTGGGAGTAGAAAAGGACGTTAGTGGGAATAAACAATGCCCCATCTTTGGTGTCAGTGGGAGGAATATCGCTCCGTTGCTGGCATCATTGAGAGGAATAGTACCCCATTGTTGGTGCCGTTGGGAGGTCTAGCGCCCTATCTTTGGTGTCATTGGAGGGAATTCTGCCCCTTCATTGGTGTCAGTGGGGGTCGGATCATGCCCAATTGTTGGTATCCGTGGATGAAAATTGTGCCCCAGGGGCCGAATAAAAGTAAGCAAAGGGCTACATTTGGTGGTGGTGGTGGGGGAGGGGGGGGGGATAGGAAACTAGGGAAATCAAAATATAGGCAGATGTATCCATTCCTTCCTGAAGCCAAAAAAAGGGTAACCTTAAATAGCTATTGTATTTTTGGTAATTCATATTTATGAGGAAAAAACTAATAAGTGAAAGAGTGATATGAGATGAAATGACATTTAGTACATATTTACTTACTTAGTCATCACTCAAGGCTCCTATTGTTTGCAAGGACAAATATGACATTTTATATGACAGCTCTTTTCAGAAGTGCCTTGGGTGTTTGAAATAAAAAAAAAAACAAAACAAAACAGTGAGCTCTTTAAATGATTTTAGATATTAAAGTTCATGTGTCCACATCACAAGTGAAAATTATTGTACAGGTAACCTAACTTGTCCCTTTTGGGGGGGACAGGTACTCTTTTAGAACTAAACAACTCAGTCTCTTTTTCCTTGAAATACAGAACTTAGTTTACATTATATATATATATATATATATATATATATAGTTGCTGCTGTGTGATTGACTGATTAGCAATTTGTGTTACCAAGCACTAGGGCTTTTTTGCAGCGGGAACGTGGGGGAACGCAGTTCCGGCACCTCCAGCACTGACTGTATGTAATGGTAAGGGGTGCTGGGGTGTGCTGCAGGGTCTATTGATGCTGGCTGCTGAGAGATCTATTCTATCTGGAGGGGATCTATTTTTCTGCTTTTCTTGTTATCATTAACAAATTCCATACAAATTACTTATCACCACAAAATTATACTTGGTTCTGTATTCTCTAAAAGGGCAGTAATGGGAGGTAGGTAGAGGGTGCTCGGAGGTGGATAGGGGGCAGAGACAAGGGGTGACTCAGAAAGGGGGAGTTCCTGCATCTATTCCTTGAGAAAAAAAGCCCCGTATATATACAGTGCCTTGAAAAAGGAATTAATACCCCTTGAGATTTTCCACATTTTGTCATGTTACAACCAAAACCTTAAATGTATTTTATTGGGATTTTATGTGATAGACCAACACAAAGTGGCACATAATTGTGAAGTGGAAGGAAAGTGATAAATGGTTTTCAACATTTTTTACAAATAAATATGTGAAAAGTGTGGGGTACATTTGTATTCAGCCCCCCCCTGACTCAATACTTTGTAGAACCCCCTTTCTCTGCAATTACAGTTGCAAGTCTTTTTGGGGATGTCTCTACCATCTTTGCACATCTACAGAGGGACATTTTTGCCCATTCTTCTTTTTGTAAAATAGCTCAAACTCTATCAGATTGGATGTAGAGCGTCTGTGAACAGCAATTTTCAAGTCTTGTCACAGATTCTCAATTGGATTTAGGTCTGGACTTTGACTGGGCCATTCTAACACATGACTATGCTTTGATCTAAACCATTCCATTGTATCTCTGGCTGTATGTTTAGGGTCGTTGTCCTGCTGGAAGGTGAACCTCCACTCCAGTCTCAAGTCTCTTGCAGACTCTAACAGGTTTTCTTCTAAGATTGCCCTGTATTTGGCTCCATCCATCTTCTCATCAACTCTGACCAGCTTCCCTGTCCCTGCTGATTAAAAGCATCCCCACAACATGATGCTGCCACCACCATGTTTCACGGTGGGGATGGTGTGTTCAGGGTGATGTACAGTGTTAGTTTTCCGCCACACATAGGGTTTTGCTTTTAGGCCAAAAAGTTCAATTTTGGTCTTATCTGACCAGAGCACCTTCTTCCACATATTTGCTGTGTCCCCCACATGGCTTCTCGCAAACTGTAAATGGGACTTCTTATGGTTTTCTTTCATAAATGTCTTTCTTCTTTCCACTCTTCCATAAAGGCCAGATTTGTGGAGTGCACGACTAATAGTTGTCCTGTGGACAGATTCTCCCACCTGAGCTGTGGATCTCTGCAGCTCCTCCAGAGTTACCATGGGCCTCTTGGCTGCTTCTCTGATTAATGCTCTCCTTGCCTGTCAGTTTAGGTGGACGGCCATGTCTTGGTAGGTTTGCAGTTGTGCCATACTCTTTCCATTTTTGGATGATGGATTGAATGGTGCTCCGTGAGATGTTCTAGGCTTGGGATATTTTTTTATAACCTAACCCTGCTTTAAACTTCTCCACAACTTTATCTGTGACCTGTCTGGTGTAAGGTTGCCACCTGTCCAGTTTTGACCCGGACAGTACGGGTTTAGAATGCTGTGCCCAGGTTTCCCTCTGCCTGACCCCCTGGACACCAGTGGCGCTGACAGGGGGTACCATGGGGCCTCCTGTAGGCGCTCCAGCACACAGTGGGACCCGGAAAGCAGAAGGATTGGAGCGGGGGGGGGGGCAATTACAGAGGAGTCAAAACATAAGGGAGAGAGAGAGGCGCCAGGTAACTGCTGATGTGGTCATTTTTAATAAGTTAAATGTTTTAAAACAATCCACTCACTCTCCATGTCGGAGCTGTAGGCATGTCAGTCTGTGATGTCCGCTGCCCCATTCTCCCCTCCGATCCACGCTGCTGTTATCACTGAATCACTGGAGGAAGCCAAGGATACAGAGCCGCAGGGAAACTGCAGTGAGCTGTCAGATAGCCTGGGACGCTGTGACCAATCAGAGTGTTCCAGAGGCTTAACCACACCTCCATCATCAGAGGCTGACAGTTCACATGAGTCTCCCGTGGCTCTGTGCTTCCTACAGCGATTCAGTGAAACAGCAGCTACCTGTCATCTCTCTCTCTCCCTTATGTTTTGAATCCTCTGTAATTGCCCCCCCTCCCAACGCTCCGATCCCCCTGCTGTCCAGGTCCCCCTGTGTGCTGGGGCCCCTACAGGAGGCCCCGTGGTACCCCCTGTCGGCTGCCATGGGGGTATTGGGGGGAGGAGGATTTGTGCTGGTAGGGAAAGAGGATTTGTAATAGGAGGGATGGGGATAATGGCACCCCAATCACAAAGCGAAACTTCTTTTGGGTGACAGGCATCCCACGATTCTGTTTTTGCGATTTTGCCGTGATTTGTCGGGTGACAACCGTGGCCAAATCATGTTGCGGTTGGGGTGCCACGCTGTGCGCCGCTAAAGTGTTCAGGTTTGGCTTGAAGTAAAGGTGGCAACCCTAGTCTGGTGTGTTCCTTGGCCTTCGTGATGCTGTTTGTTCACTAAGGTTCTCTAACAAACCTCTGAGGGCTTCACAGAACAGCTGTATTTATACTGAGATTAAATTACACACAGGTGGACTCTATTTACTAATTAGGTGACTTCTGAAGGCAATTGGTTCCACTAGATTTTAGTTAGGGGTATCAGAGTAAAAGGGGGGCTGAATACAAAGGCATGCCACACTGTTCAGACATTTATTTGTAAAAAAAAAAAATTGAAAACCATTTATCATTTTCCTTCCATTTCACAATTATGTGTCACTTTGTGTTGGTCTATCACATAAAATCCCAATAAAATACATTTAGGTTTCTGGTTGTAACATGACAAAATGTGGAAAATGTAAAGGGGTATGAATACTTTTTCAAGGCACTGTATATATATATTTATATATATATATATATATACATATATATATATATATACATATATACATATATATACATATATATATATATATATACATATATATATATATATATATATATATATATATATATATATATATATATATATATATATATATATATATATATATATATATATATATATATATATATATATATATATATATATATACACACACAAAATCCTATAAGCACAGGATTTTTTTTTGTGTTCCCTTTTGCTAAGTTAAAAATACCATTGGAAGCCATTATTATATCTGTTCAATAACTACAAAAACATACCAGTTGACCCTGCTAGATGATTTTTTTTTGTTTTGCCTTCCTCTGGATCACCTGTGCTTATAGGATTCTGTACATGGAGGTTTTCTATGTATTTCTTTTTTATTTATTTATTTATTTATTTTTTATTATGTAAAGAGCTGCGTAAATTGATGGCGCTAAATAAGTACCTGAAAAATATAAATAAATAAATTATTTATTTTTATATATTTATTTATTTTCTCTATTGGTTGAACTAGTATGAATATGGGTATGAATACTTTTTCAAGGCACTGTATGTATATATATATATATATATATATCTATAATCCGATAAGCACAGTATTTCTTTTTTTGTGCTCCCTTTTGCTAAGTTAAAAATACCATTGGAAGCCATTATTGTATCTGTTCAATAACTGCAAAAACATACCAGTTGACCCTGCTAGATGATTTTTTTTTTTTTTTTTTTTTACTTCCTCTGAATAACCTGTGCTTATAGGATTCTGTACATGGATGTTTTCTATGTATTTCTTTTTTATTTATATATATTTTTTTGTAAAGAGCTGCGTTAATTGACGGTGCTATATAAGTACCTGAAATATATAAATAAATCAATTATTTATTAATTTATTTTTTTCTATTGGTTGAACTAGATGGACTTTTTTTGGCGGGCCTGACCAACCATGTATCCATGTTGAGAGCTGCCTTGTATCCTCTGTACTTTGTCGTTATGTCAAGAAGTCTAATTAGCCCTCCTAGTTCTAATCTTGGATCTTGAACTACAACCCCCACCACCACCACCACTTTGTGGAGATGATTGGAGGGGGGAGGGATCCTGCAGTTTAGCAAAAGACGTTTTCAGCTCGCCGTATTATTATTACTACAGGCATTTATATAGCAACAATTTATGCCACCTTAACATACTGTACATTCACACCGGTCCCTGCCCTCAAGGAGCTTCCAATTCTAAGGCTATATGCCAAATAATATAGCAGCGTGTCTTTGGGGTATGGGAGGAAATTCCTTCTATCAGCATGCTTCTTGTCAGCACATTAATTGAATGGCTTCTTGTTCTGCTTCTTCCTCTCACACTTCAGCCCTGCTGTAAAAGACACTGCAAGAAGCTGGTCAGATTAAGGTACTTGCACTCCCACCCTGTGATTGGACAGTGAAAAGAGAAGTCGCATACTAATAATAATACTAATGCTAACACTAATCTCTCTGTCACTCTGTTCTCCCTTGCTATCAGCACATGAACTGATTGGCTGTTTGTGCTGCTTCTCCCTCTCTCACACTAGCCCTGCTGTACAGTGTCTGCAAGAGCCTGATCCTAGGTTAGATCCAGCTAGTTGCCCTCCTACCCTGTGACTGGACAGTGAAAGGAGAAGCAGCAGATCAGTTAGCTCATCTCCCTGTCACTCTGTTCTCGTCTGCTATTAGCGCATGAACTGATTGGTCCCTTGTGCTGCTTCTCCTTCCCACACTTTAGCCCTGCTGTGCAGTAACTGAAAGAGCCTGGTCCTAGGTTAGATTCAGATACTTACTCTTCCGCCCTGTGACTGGACCGTGAAAGGAGCAGCAGCAGGTCAGGGAGCTCATCTCTCTGTCACTCTGTTCTCCTCTGCTATCAGCATACAAAGTGATTGGCTCTATGTGCTGCTTCTCCCTCTCTCACTTTAGCCCTGCTTTACAGTGACTGCAAATGCCTGATCCTAGGTTTGATACAGGTAATCGCCCTCCCACCCTGTGACTGGACAGTGAAAAGAGAAACAGCACATCAATGAGCTCATCTCTCTGTCACCTTGCTCTCACCTCCTATCAGCATGTTTCTCATCAGCACACAAACCAATTGATTCATTATGCTGTTTCTCCCTCTCTCACTCTAACCCTGCTGTAAAGTGACTGCAAAAGCCTGATCCTAGGTTAGATTCAGGCAATTACCCCCGCCCCCCCCCCCCAGTGACTGGACAGTGAATCGAGAAGCAGCACAATGGTGAGCTCACCTCTCTGTCAATCTGTTCTCTTCTCCTCTCAGCACATGAACTGAATGGCTCTGTGTGCTGCTTTTCACACTCCAGCCTTGCTGTGCCTTGACTGCAAGAGCCTCTTCCTAGGTTAGATTCAAGAAATTGCCCTCCTATCCCATAACTGGACAGTGAAAGTAGAAGTAGCAGATCAATTAGCTCATCTCTCTGTCACTTTGTTCACTCCTCCTCTCAGCACATGAACTGATTGGCTCCTTGTACTGCTTCTCCTTCTCACACTCCAGCCCTGCTGTGCAGTGACTGCAAGAGCCTGAACCTAGGTTAGATTCAGGCAACCGTCCCCCCCCCCCAATGACTGGACAGTGAATGGAGAAGCAGCACAATGCTGAGCTCACCTCTCTGTCAATCTGTTCTCTCCTCCTCTCAGCACATGAGCTGATTGGCTCTGTGTGCTGCTTCTTGCACTCCAGCCCTGCTGTGCCATGACTGCAAGAGCCTGAGCCTAGGTTAGATTCAGGTAATTGCCCTCCCACCCTGTGACTGGACAGTGAAAGGAGAAGCAGCAGATCAATTAGCTCATCTCTCTGTCACTCTGTTCTCTCCTCCTCTCAGCACATGAACTGATTGGCTCTGTGTGCTGCTTCTCACACTCCAGCCCCGCTGTGTAGTGACTGCAAGATAATGGTCCTAGCTTAGGTTCAAGTAATTGCCCTCCCACCTAGTGACTGGACAGTGAAAGGAGAAGCAGCACATAAATGAGCTCCTCTCTCTGTCACTCAGTTCCCTCCTCCTATAAGCATGCTCTTTGCATGGCAACACAACTGATTGTCTTCTTATGTCTCCTTATGCTGCCTCTTTCTCCTGAGCTCTGCTGTACAGGGACTGCAAGAGGCTGACACCAGGTCACATTCAGGTACGCAAAGTGCTTGAATTTTAAAAAATACATTTAATGATATACTAATGGTTACACAGCTGCATTCATTGGCATTATCTACCTAGAATTCAGCTTTAAAAAATTGAAATTATTGAGCATGGCTTGCCTACTACCCCAGCTTAAAATTATGTCACCACTTTTGAATAAAGCTCTCCCGTAAAATCCACGTTTAAAGCTTTTAGCGGTGCAATAGAATAAATGTCAAGCCAAAAGTTAGGCCCACTCTCGCACCATAGAGCACGTCGTAAAACTTTCCTAACATCAATATTTTTGAAGAAATGGCCATTTATCCGGGACATAATTAATGAAATGTTTAAAAAATTAAATGTGACTCAAACCTTCCCCATTAAAAGCTTCATTTTTCATTTTACAATAGAATCCTGGAAAAAAAAACGGACCCTTTTTTATTTCCTTTTTTTTTTTTTTTTTTGGCCACAATGTCTCCTCCGCCACACCCGTCTTGAGATATGGCTGTTCCCTGGACAAGCAACGTAAGTCACCCGAAGCTGTCTTGAAAAATGACCTGTTTCCTTGTCACCCTGGGGTTAATTGCTAAGGTAGAAATATGGTGAGGACCTGCGTCACAGTGCCGATTTTCTCAGTATTCCTGATGACCTTTGAGGATGGGCCCAACACCCCCCACTTCTGTTTGTTTTGGCAGTTTTCTGTCGGTTTGTTAAAAGTCAACAAGCCTCTCAGACGCCCCCTTGGCCTGTCTGGCTCTTCTCACCGTCCCACCACATGTCCCTCAAAACTCACGTCTGGCCTGGAAGGCTCTTCACACCCAGAACTGGGAGTGTAGATGTAAAAAAAAAAAAAAAAATCCCAGCTGTAATATAAACCTTTAGTACCACTATATTAGGCCAACTCCGAGCTCGACGTGCTGTGTCCTCTGGCCACCAAATTTAAGGCCTTTTGCTAGGTTGTTTATACAAGCACCATGGCCATTTGGATGTAGTAGCAAATGGTTCCCACCATGAACGTAAGCAGATATTTTTACTCCCTGGAGGCAGAGTCTGTAATACTACCCCTACCCCCACCACCCATGTCATTCAAAAACCAAATTTATAAAGATGGAACTGGAACGTAGAATTCAAAATATTCGTATGGTAAAAAATAAAAAATACATTTTCAGGGTTTACACATGAAGTTTTGACATGGCAAAAAAAACCCTAAAAATTTCTGGGTTTTCATACAAAATTTGTTGGGTCCATAATTTTCCTAGCGAATGCTCTGATAAACAATTTTCCTGAAATTGCATACAAATGTTCAAACACATTTTTGTTGGCCAGTTTAACAATGAACATATTACACAATGCATATGTACATCCCGACTTTGAATGTAGAATTTGGAACATTGGTATGGCAAACAGGTTTTCCTGGCACCAACATGGCAGCATGCATGTAGTAGTAGCCCCACCTACTTCCTCACACAGGACCGGTGCAAAGCTATAAAGATTGAACGCCCACACAACAGCCCATTCATCCTTCGCCAGCCAACACAATAGGCAGGACAGCCAATCCTCATAATGGTGTGTTCTTTCAGCAATACTGATGGGCTTAGTAGTCCTCACTACAGCTGTCTTTGGCGGGAAGGCAGTAGCTTACTCACTTTCTTATAAGATAAGATTTGCTTAAGCATCCCAACTTGGTAACTAGTTATTGGTCTACCAGTACTAGGAAAATTACTGTAAGTATTTGATACAATATTCCTGGTGCCAACATGGAAGCATACTAGCGGTAGACCAATAACTAGTTACCAGGGTGGGAACCCTAAGCAAATCCTATCTTATCAGAAAGTGAGTAAGCTACCCCCTTCCCGCCAAAGACAGCTGTACTGAGGACTACTAAGCCTATCAGTAGTGCTGAAAGAACGTGCCATTATGAGGACCTGATTGGCTGTGCTGCCTATCCTGTGGGTATAAGTAGGAGGGGCTACTACCACATGCACGCTGCAATGGATTGGTGCCAGGAACGGAAAATTATGGTACGTTTTTGATAGAATTTTCCATTTTTTTGGTGTATTGAATGTTCAGTTAAACAGTTTTTCTGAATTTCCATTCAAACTAAGTTCTACTGGTGTTTGGGAAGTGATCAGCACCTCACAAACAATAAAAAGTCCAGATTGTATTGTGTATCAAATCATTTAGTGTGTAAGCAGAGTTTTGGGATCTTTTTGCACCCACGAGTCCGTAATAGTACCCCCAACCTCCTAAACCCCCACCACCCAGGTCATGCCAGACCAAAATTTAAAAAGTTCTAAGTAAAAAAGCAGACCAGTAAAATTTCATTAAAAAAAAACACAAAAATTTGATGTCCAGATACTTACAGCAATTTTCCTTTCCTGACGAGCTCCATGTCAGTCTACCACTGGACAATGCTGACACGGAGCCATCAGGAAAACGGAAAACTGAATGTCCAAATACTTATTGCAATTTTCCTTTCCTGACGGGCTCCATGTCAGCCTACCACAGGAACTTGCTGACATGGAGCCAGCAGGAAGACAGAAATTTGAATGTCCAAATATTTACCGCAATTTTCCTTTCCTGACAAGCCCTATGTCAGCTTACCACTCGACCTTGCTGACATGGAGCCATCAGGAAAATTGAAAATTGAATGTCCAAATATTTACCTGAATTTTCCTTTCCCGACAAGCTCACTATCAGCCTACTACTGGACCTTTGGTGACATGGAGTCATCAGGAAAATTGAAAACTGACAGTCCAAATACTTACCTTTCCTGACGGACTCTGTGTCAGCCTACCACTGGACCTCGCTGACATAAAGCCATCAGGAAGACAGAAAATTGAATGTCCAAATACATTCTGCAATTTTCCTTTCCTGACAAGCTCCGTGTCAGCCTACCACTGGACCTCGCTGACATAGAGCTGTCAGAAAGATGGAAAATTAAATGTCCAAATACTTACTGCAATTTTCCTTTCCTGAAGAGCTACAGATCAGCCCACCACTGGACCCTGCTGACCTTGAGCCGTCAAGAAGACGGAAAATTGAATGTCCAAACAGTTAACGTAATTTTCTTTTCCTGGTGAGCTCCATATCAGCACAAGGTCCAGTGGTAGGCTGACATGAAGCCTTCAGGAAAAATAGTTTTTGGTTTATTCATTAGATTCTCTAATAATTGATGGGGTCAAATTCAATTTCTTAAATGTAGAGAACTGAAGGAGATGGATGGAAAAATATGAAATTGTAACTGGGATTATAATTTTTAAACAATCCGGAAAATTGGACATGTACTGTACATCCAGAAATCAAATGAAAAATTTGGAACATTGGCATGGCGATGATGAGACACATTATTTGGGACATTGTATAAAGAAAAAATAAAATGTTCTTACAAACTTTTTTTTTCTGAATTTTCCTTTAATATTTCATTGTGTTAACAGATATGTTTGCTATTTTTGCACCCTGGAGACTGGAGTCTGTAGTAGTGTCAGACCCCAATTTAGGTAATTGTAGGTAATTACACCAGTAGAATTTAAAGTGTTACTAAACCCAGGACCCAGCATTCACTATATCTGGTCTCCCGCAGTACACAGAACATGGAAATGCAATTATTTTAGTAAGTATAAACTGCTAAATACCTTTTCTCATCAGCAGTATATAGCAGTCCTTTGACTTCTATCAGTGTCCAGCCAAGAACTGGTTAAAGCTTGTAGGAGGAGTTTTCTGACTGTCCTATGAGACTGCTAGACCCCTGACCCTCTGTCTGGAGAGTGCTGATTGGCCCTGTGCTGATCACATGCACTCTCCCAAGAAAAAAGAAAAAAACCTCTCTAGCAATACACACAAAACTGAGCATGTGCCGCCTGACTCTATAGACTATTGTGTTATCAGGAAATTATCAGGGGGCAGTGGAAGAAGTAGAGGATCAGAGAAGACGGGATCAAACAGCCTTTTTACACAATGCGTAGGATTAACCCCTTAGGTCCCACAGTGAGTATAACAAGCATGCTTTACTGCATATACAGACTGATTTTACTGCTGTGGGTTTAGTAACACTTTCATTTAAAAATCTTTTGGGGGGGGGGGGGCAAGTTCATCCAATTTTCCAATAGTTAATGGGGATCAGATCATTGTATTCGACCGTAGTGACACGAAAAATGAAATGCGAAGAATGGAACATTTTTCTTGAACAAATTAAATTCTAACTGTGAATGTGGTTTTCATTCAGGCAAATTACTTATTGTAATGCACAGGGGCATTCCAAAATCGAACACTGAATTCAAATTATTGGCATGGCAAAAAAACCTCCTGAAAATTGTATCAAATACTTACCGTAATTTTTCTTTCCTGGCGCCAATCCATGGCAGCATACATGTGGTTGTATGCTACCAAGTTGGCATCAGGAAAGTGGAAAATTGTATCAAATACTTACCGTAATTTTTCTTTCCTGGCGCCAATCCATGGCAGCATGTATGCTGCCATAGTGGCGCCAGGAAAAAACATTTTTCAGGGTTTTCATGTGAAAATTGTTGGGTCTATCATGGTACTATCGAATGCTCTGATGAACATTGTTTCTGAATTTCCATACCAAAGTTGTAACTAAATTTTGTAGGTGTACTGCAAGCTTAACAATGAACTTAAAATGTAATTTCGGCATGTGCACCCAATCAAATGCAGAAATGTAGAATTTGGCATGACAATTTAACACATTTTTCAGAGTAATGGAATAATGGTGTCATCAAATGTTCTGACGAAGAATTTATCTGAATTTTACATGTGTACCTTTGAAGGAAATTCTACTGGCGAATTGCCAGCTTAAAATGGTTGTAAATCCTTCAACATACCCAGTGAAGTGACTGCCCTCAGGTGATACACAGAGATGAAACAAATCCTGCTACGTAAGTTGTACCTGTTTACAGTGCATCCGGAAAGTATTCCCAGCGCTTCACTTTTTCCACATTTTGCTTACATGTTACAGCCTTAATCCAAAATGGATTAAATTCATTATTTTGCCCAAAATTCTACAAACAATACCCCATAATGAAAATGTGAAAAAAGTTTGTTTGAAAGCTTTGCAAATTTATGAAAATTAAAAAATTAAAAAATCCCATGTACATAAGTATTCACAGCCTTTGCCATGACACTCAATATTGAGCTCAGGTCCATCCTGTTTCCACTGATCATCCTTGAAATGTTTCTACAACTTGATTGGAGTCCACCTGTGGTAAATTCAGTTGATTGGACATGATTTGGAAAGGCACACACCGGTCTATATAAGGTCCCACCGTTACCAGTGCATGTCAGAGCACAAACCAAGCCATGAAGTCGGAGGAATTGTCTGTAGACTTGCCAGACAGGATTGTACTGAAGCAAAGATCTAGGGAAGGGTACAGAAAAATGTCTGCAGCATTGAAGGTCCCGATGAGCACAGTGACCTCCATCCAGGGGCGGACTGACCATTGAGCCACTAGGGCACTGCCCGAGGGCCCTGGGCCACTAGGGGGCCCACTGTGTGTGTGTATACTGTGTGGCCCCATAACCTCTGATTGCCTGGGGGCCCCATAATCTCCTATTGCCCGGGGGCCCCATAATCTCCTATTGCCCGGGGGCCCCATGAGTTATCAGTCCGCCCCTGCCTCCATCATCTGTAAATGGAAGAAGATTGGAACCACCAGGACTCTTCCTAGAACGGGCCGCCCAGCTAAACTGAGTGATCAGAGGGGAAGGGCCTTAGTGAGGGAGGTGACCAAGGACCCGATGGTCACTCTGACAGAGCTCCAATGTTTCTCTGTAGAGAGAGGAGAACCTTTCAGAAGGACAACCATCTCTGCAGAACTCCACCAATCAGGTCTGTACGGTAGAGTGGCCAGACGGAAGCCACTCCTCAGTAAAAGGCTCATGACAGTGCACCTGGAGTTTGCCAAAAGGTACCTAAAGGACTCTCAGACCATGAGAAACAAAATTCTCTGGTCTGATGAAACAAGGATTGAACTCTTTGGCCTGAATGGCAAGCGTCATGTCTGGAGGAAACCACTCATCACAAATACCATCCCTACAGTGAACCATGGTGGTGGCAGCATCATGCTGTGGGAATGTTTTTCAGCAGCAGGAACTGGGAGACTAGTCAGGTTTGAGGGAAACATGCATGCAGCAATGTACAGGGACATCCTTGATAAAAAACCTTCTCCAGAGCACTCTGGACCTCAGAATGGGGCGAAGGTTCATCTTCCAACAGGGCTACGACCCTAAGCACATATCCAAGATAACAAAGGAGTGGCTATGGGACAACTCTATGAATGTCCTTGAGTGGCCCAGCCAAAGCCCAGACTAGAATCTGATTGAACATCTCTGGAGAGATTGGAAAATGGCTGTGCACTGACGCTCCCCATCCAACCTGATGGAGCTTGAGAGGTCCTACAAGGAAGAATGTGAGAAACTGCCCAAAAATAGGTGTGCCAAGCTTGTAGGATCATACTCAAAAAGACTTGAGGCTGTAATTGGTGACAAAGGTGCTTCAACAAAGTATTGAGCAAAGTGAGGAGAGGTCTGAGAGCTGATTGGAGGGAAGGGGCACACCCCTCTTTACACAGCACACAGAGACAGAGCTGAGGCTGTCAATCAGCTAGAGGTCCCTCCCCTGTCACCTTTTTTTCTCTTGGTGTCAGGAAAACTTCTCAGAAGTGACTCATACTGTGAGCAGAAGAAGGAAGCAGCAGACAGAAGTGACACTTAGTGCTCTGGATTAAGACAAGTACACACTATAGAGGGATATGCTTTGTTCATGTTTCATGTCTGAGTTACAACCACTTTAATGCAACGTATCTGCAGGCATATGGTCGTACCGCCAAAACACACCTGTAGTTGTGCTGCCCGGGAGTCCCAGCTGCTGCATAATTAGATAGAAATTAGTATAGAAATTGCACACTCAGATTGTATACAAACAGTCCAATCCAATTGTATAGCAGAGCCAGCTTAAAAAACCACATATTCCAATTCTTGTTCAGTCAGGTTCTCTTTGCATAGAACACTTTTGAAGCAAATACTATAACACATACTGTAACTCATTACAATGATCCAACAATTTTCGGATCGTCAAGCTGCACCTCTCGCGTCTGTTCATTGTTTCCTGAACGGCGCAGATTCACTGGCCGCCGTCCACGCATTTTGCGGGGACAATTTTTGGAGCTGTTATTTTAGGTTGGCAGGTAGGCGGAAGAGAGAGTGGCGTTACAATGTAACGAAAATTCGGGTGGCAGCGGAATGTTGGCATAAGTGCGAAGGCAGCTGGGCTGCCAGTTTTTTTGGCTGGTAAATTGGGAAGGAGAGAAAACAAACGTTTTGTTACTCTATTTAAAAATCCAGAACGGATAATGAGCGGGTTGCGGGGGATGGGAAGACGACCATGGCAAAGAGAAGCGAATATTAATACAATCATCCATTAATAGATGAACGGTCTTTTTAATCAGTGCACCCAGTTCAGTACTTATTTCACGTTATTGTACTGTCTACCTGAAGGTGATAATTGCTTGCTGAACCGTGGGGGCATTTCATGTACAGAAACATGTCAGGCACTGCAGTCAGAACCCTAGGTGAACGAAAGTTTGAATCAACTCAACGACAGGATAAACCACTTGAGTTGACAATATATATATATATATATATATATATATATATATATATATATATACTGTATATATATATATATATATATATATATATATATATATATACAGTATCTCACAAAAGTGAGTACACCCCTCACATGTTTGGAAATATTTTATTCTATCTTTTCATGTGACAACACTGAAGAAATGACACTTTGCTACAATGTAAAGTAGTGAGTGTACAGCTTGTATAACAGTGTAAATTTGCTGTCCCCTCAAAATAACTCAACACACAGCCATTAATGTCTAAACCGCTGGCAACTAAAGTGAGTACACCCCTAAGTGAAAATGTCCAAATTAGGGCCAAAGTGTCAATATTTTGTGTGGCCACCATTATTTTCCAGCACTGTCTTAACCCTCTTGGGCATGGAGATCACCAGAGCTTCACAGGTTGCCACTGGAGTCCTCTTCCACTCCTCCATGACCACATCACTGAGTTGGTGGATGTTAGAGAACTTGCGCTCCTCCACCTTCCATTTGAGGATGCCCCACAGATGCTCAATAGGGTTTAGGTCTGGAGACATACTTGGCCAGTCCATCACCTTTACCCTCAGCTTCTTTAGCAAGACAATGGTCATCTTGAAGGTGTTTTTTGGGGTCGTTATCATGTTGGAATACTGCCCTGCAGCCCAGTCTCTGAAGGGAGGGGATCATGCTCTGCTTCAGTATATCACAGTACATGTTGGCATTCATGGTTCCCTCAATGAACTGTAGCTCCCCAGTGCCGGCAGCACTCATGCAGCCCCAGACCATGACACATAGGGTTAGTGTTAGGAGTACAGAGAGGGTTAATGTTAGGAGTACAGAGAGGGTTAGTGTTAGGAGTACAGAGTTGGTGAGTCACAGGAATGGTTAGTGTTGGGGATGGAGGGTGGGTTATTTTTGGAGTTACAGAGTGAGTTAGTGTTAGGGTTACAGGGAGGTATAGTGTGGGGGTTACCGGGAGGGTTAATATTGGGGTCACAGGTAGGGTTAGTATTGGGGTGATAGGGATGGTTAGTGTTGGAGTCACAGGGAGGGTTAGTATTGGGGTCACAGAAAGACTTAGTATTGGGGTCACAGGGAGAGTTAGTATTGGGGTCACAGGGATGGTTATTAGTATTGGGGTCACAGGAAGAGCTAGTATTGGGGTCACAAGGATGGTTAGTATTGGGGTCACAGGGAGGGTTAGTATTGGGGACACAGGGAGGGTTAGTATTGGGGTCACTGGGAGGGTTAGTTTTGGGGTCACAGGGAGAGATAGTATTGGGGTCACAGAAATGGCTAGCGCTGGGGTCACAGGGAAGGTTAGTATTGGGGTCACAGGGAGAGTTAGTATTGGGGACACAGGGAAGGTTAGTATTGGGGTCACAGGGATGGTTAGTGTTGGGATCACAGGGAGGGTTAATGTTAGGGTTACATGTAAGATTAATGTTGAGGTTAGACGGGTTTAGGGACAGTTGTCATGGGCGCAATGTGGGGAGGGGTGCCACGTGCTGCGTTCCCTCCGGCTCCACCTTTACAGGCTGACAGAAGCAGTGACAGCGGCACTACCACTATACATTCCTTTTAGCAAACATGCCTATGAAGCCATGAAGAAGACCAGTTGACCCGCCTGCAGTAGCGGCGTTGTGTTCCGGTCTTTCTGGTGAGGGAGCGGTAGGTCACAGGTGACAGTGCGATCCAGACGCTTCCATTCTTTTTTTCTAGGTTCCACTTGTAAAACAAAAATTCGAGCAAGAATCACGTTAGGGAAGTTTTCATTGCTCGGAGAAAAAAGCAGAAAGACCGGTTGTGTCCGCCGGTACGGTGCAGAGGATTGTGGGTAGAGGCCAGTGTAAATAACTGACATAGCCATAGTGATGGATGGCAGAAATGCGTTCATGCTTTGTCACCCGTCACTTGCATTGTGCCTCTGCTGATGTCAAAATTAAATTGTTTCCTAAGGCCTAACTGCTATTTATTGGTAGATTCTATTTGAACGTGATCTCAGCCCCATACTATACATTTACCCAAAACTAAGACTTAAAGGGTAACTCTGCTTTCGTGGGGAAGAAAAATAGCAAATAAAAAAAAAATCAAACAATACAATTGGGACACAAGTCATATTATAATTGAATGCTATTGACAATTCTCTTTCCTTTTCAATCTGCAGTTCTGTAATTTTCTGTAAAATGCAATGCAATATGGCGACCTGGAGAACATCCCCCTGGATATGTCCTTTCCTAGATGTGAAGACCACCCCCCCCCCCCGTGTTACATCAGAAGTGAAGCGTCCCCCACCCTCCCTTACCTCACAGTGCACCCCCCTTCCTTGTGCTGCTGCTGGGAAGAAGTTGGGGACAGAGCTGGGAAGCAAAAAGTGCAGAGTCTGGAGGAGGACCAGCAGAGGGCTGGAGTCGAGTCAACGAAATTCTGAGACCAGGGGAGGCAGAGACGAGGGGGTGCAGGAGCAGGATCTGTAGGAGCTCTGTCCTCCTCTCTACTGCTGAGACGGGGGGGGGGGGGTAGTGGCAAGTCTCTTGTGTCCACCTCCACCTTGTCTCAGCACTCAGCAGAATAGAGGATGACAAAACCCCAGACTCTGCCACATCCTGCTCCAATCTGTGCAGCCGCGGGTCCCCTCGTCTCCACCTTCTCTGGTCTCAGCAGGTCTCCATGCAGCCGTGGAGAGGTTAGTCTCTGCTCCCCTCCTCCCTCCAGTCGGCAGCAGTGAGGAGGACAGAGCTCCTGATAAGACAAAATAGACTCCAATGCTCAGGTAGATCCAAACCGAAATAAATGAATCCTTTACCTCCAGAGAAGGAAGAGCCCCAGGTGCTGGCTAATGCCTGTGCAGATAGAAATGGACGAAGAAGTCGTGGACTCATCAGTGAGTAAGCACTTAGTGTAAGTGTGAAACGCATCAGCTGTTTTCCTGTACCACTCTGCCGTGGTGTCTTGTGCACTTTATGATCCTGATTTACAATTAAAGTCATATGAAATTTCTTCTGGAGTGCGGCTGTCCAGACTTCTCCGTCCATTTCTATGAGGACAGAACTCCTCCTACTGTTTCTGCGATTCGCAGCACCCCCTTATCTCCACGTCCTCTGGTCTCAACGGTCAGAAGACTCCAGCAGCTCCTCCTCTGGTCCTCCTCCAGACCCTGCACTTTCTGCTTCCCAGCTCCACACCTAGCTTCTTCCCGGCAGAAGCATAAGGTAAGGGGGGTGCATTGTGATGTAAAGGAGGGTGGGGCGCTCCTAAATTCTGAAGGTGGGAGGGTGGGCTCTTGACATCTGATGTAAGGGGGGGGGTGCTCTGGACATCTAGTCTTATAGATACAACCGGCCCTTTAAGGCAAGGGTCTCAAACTGGCAGCCCTCCAGCTGTTGCAAAACTACAAGTCCCATCATGCCTCTCCATGTGGGAGTCATGCTTGTAACTGTCAGCCTTGCAATGCCTCATGGGACTTGTAGTTTTGCAACAGCTGGAGGGCCGCCAGTTTAAGACCCCTGATTTAAGTGCAAACATTATGCTGATGTGGTCCGTAATTAAATTGAGTTTGGCACCTCTGGCTTAAAGAGTTCTTTCCTTCTCTCTGCTGCCAACTGCAGGAGAGGTGCTAGGGCCACATGAAATAACCTGGTTGGCCAGATTCGGCCAACAGACCTTGTGTTTGACACGTGTTCTACTGCATATGTTGAGAAGCTCACAGTGTTCGGTGAAATTAGAGTAAGTAATTTTTTTAGAGAGCCATTACAGAGCCTATACAACCGCGCAAGACTGAAAGGAAGGCTGGAGGTCAGCTTTAGGTTTCGGGTTGAGGCAGGCAGATTGAATTCCCCTTTTGCCTCTCCAGCTATGTTGAGAGTTTTCCCTTTAAATCTGGCCATTTGTGTCACATGTATGTCTGCATTAAGTGTCTCAACAGTGCCGTTTCCCTATGGGACTGTTGCCAAATGGTGTTAGTGGCTGTGACATCGGAGCTGTAAATTTAAAGACCTCTCCATTCTTGTCGGGGCTTGACCCAGCCTTGACACCACGGCCTCCCATTCCTTGGGACAGCAGCAGTTGCTCCTGTCACTTTCTGCTCCCGTCCCATGTCAGATATAATAGCTGCAAATCATTGAGTGGGGGTCTCTTTGTCCCCCCCTTTGTTTTCCTTTTCGTCTTTCTTTGTTATTTATCCGGCCACACGAGCGAGGAGGTTTGGAAGCTAGCGCTTTTTTTTCCGCCTCCTAAAATATGGCGAGCCTTCAGGGGGGATTCATCAACGCCTCCGACTCCGTGTCTGACAGCTAAGTAGAAGACGCGATTTTATCGCAGAGCGGGGGAGTTCACCAAACGGTTAGTCGGCCTCTCGCCAGCCAGCTATTTTAATGCCCAACTCCAGCCAAAACGTATTTTCTGTTTTCGTTAAAGTGCTGTAAATAATGCGGTGGATTGGTTCCCATGCTACGAGGACCAGTTCAGTATTTGTGCTCCAATTTGATCTAGAATGTCCTCGTCTATATATGATTTATCCACCCTAGAAGGCTTCATACTAAATGTGTGAAGGAGACAGTTTTTTAGATTTCAACTTTAGTTTCTTATTCTCCTTAAACTCAGTTTTTCCTCCCCTTTGCATTCCCTCCCCTGACTTTTCCGTCATGATCAATAGTACAATCAGTCCTTACACTCATGTCAGGGTGCCAGGTTAAATCTTGGACTCCAACCTTTCCTTTTGGCCCCACATCCACTCACTGTCCATTATCTTGTCTTCATTTCCATGACATTTCCAAAATTTGCCCCTTCTTAAGAAATGTTACCCCACCAAGATCCTAATTCAATCTCTTGCCTAGACTATTACAACTGTTTCCTATTTGGCCTACCTCTATACCATCAATCCCCTCTTCATTCTATCATAAATGCTCCTAGCAGACTCATCCACCTTGTCCACCACCCCTCTCTGTCAATCCATCCACTGGCTTCTAATTAGTCAAAGAATAAAATTCAAGAAACTAACAACATACAAACCCACCAACAACTCTTCCCTGATTTACTTCACCAACCTCATCTCCAAATATCACCCCAGTCGTCTACTCTGCTTCTCCAAAGACACCCCCACCCCCCCCTGCCAAACCCTCCATTGGCTTCCAATTGCCCAAAGAATAAAACTCAAGAACATAGCAACATACAACCCATCTACAACTCTGCCCGAGTTACGTCACCAACCTCATCTCCAAATATCACCCTAGGCATCCAGTTTGCTTCTCCCAAGACCTCTGCTTTCTGCCAATTCCTCCATTGGATTCTAATTGCCCAAACAGTGAGATTCAAGAAATTAACAACAACATACAAACCCATCCATAACTCTGCCTCAAGTTATGTCACCAGCCTCGTCTCCAAATATCGCCCCAGTCGTCCACTCTGCTTTTCCCAAGACCTCCTGCTCTAGCTCCCTCATCAGTCTTTGAAAACTGAATTCATATTTTCTCTCCTCCACGTCCTCTTCCCCGATTTTTCCATCAAGATCAGTAGCACAATCATGAATCCCTCCACTTATGTCATGGAACTAGGTAGGTGTAATACTGGACTCTGACCTCTCCTTTTTGGCTCTACATGCAAGCACTGCCCATATCATGCTCCGTCGTCTCCATGACATTTTCAAAATTCACCTCTTCTTAACCAATAATACCACCAAGATACTAATTCACTCCCTGGTTATCTCTGACCTTGTCTACTGCAACTCACTCCTCCTTGGTCTAATTCTACAAAGGTTGGCGGACATTGAGCATTTGGTAAGGTGGATGAGCCTGTTAGCAGCATCTATGATAGACTGAAGGTGTTCAGTCTATCATAGATGCTGCTAACAGGCTCATCCACCTTACCAAATGATAAGTGTCCACCAGCCCATTCTCCCAATCCCTCCACTGGTTTGGGCTTACTCAACAAATAAAACTCAAGATACCAACAACAAACAAAGCCATCCACCAATCTGCTCCAAACTACATCAGCAACCTTGTTTCGAAATATCACCTAAATGGTACACTCCTCCCAAGACCTCCTGCTCTAGTTCAAACTCCCTTGCAAACCTTTCCAAAACTGAATCCTCTGCCTTGACTTTTCTATCAAGATCAATAGCTCAATCATCAACTCTTGCACTTCATGTCAGGGTGCTAGTCGTAATGCTAGACTGTGACCTCTCCTTTTGGCTCTACGTCCAATCGCTGTTCAAATCTTGCCGCTTTTGCTGCATTTCCAACGTTCGCCCCTTCTTAACCTTCCTTTTTGCTCCTCCCAAGACATCCTGCTTTCTAGCCCCAACGTCACCTTCTTCCATGGTCTCCTCCAGGGCTTATTCAAAGCTCCATCCTCTGGTACCCCATAACCCAATCTGTCCGGCTATCTTATACTCTGTCTACCTTAGGGCAATCCCTGAAATTCATCTCTTCAAGGAAGCCTATCCCACCTTCACCTAATGAACTTTTCCTTTTTGTTTTACTTGCTTTCTCTTTTAGCCCCCATTCACACGTTTACATGCATTTTCCAACATGTGACAATGCTCAACACCAAGAATCCCATTCTTTTCTATTGTAGCTGTTCACATCTCTAGGCTCAGTCATTTAAAGCTCAAAAAGGTACATGAGATTGTTTTTGGAGCTGTCTTATGCTTTTTGGACCCATAGACTTCAATGGAAGTACTTTAAAGGTTTTTGCACCTGAACAACTGCTCTCCTCCCACTAAGGGAGCCACACTAAGAAAAAAAAAAAAAAAGAAAGGCTTTGCTATGTTGGATGTGGAGGCATTTATCAGTAAGGTAAGGGCAGGGTAAGATATTTATTACAAAAGTCCTGGGAGGAGAAGAGCTTCCGGCGCAGAAGACCACGCTACACCATAAACCAGGAAGAAGATCCAGGAGGACAACTATATATGACATCAGAGATCACACAGCTTTCCAAATATGCCCTAGTTATCTGAGAAATGCGTCGGGAGTTGCCTCCATTCCACAGTATATCTGTCACTACAACACGGCATATACAGCATTAGATAATACAGATGTGTTCTGGCAATACCACCCTGTAATAAGCAAGTTGGTGGTGTATGGGGTGCTATAATGGGGGTATTACTAATGTATGTACACGGATTCTTCAAAAAGTCACTTTTTTAACTCTATTAAATATAAAAAAGTGCGGAAACTTTTTAAAGACCCCCTTATACTATATGTTTCATCACAAACATTTCTATCAATTTTTTATGTAAAACCCTGTATTAATATTATAAAAAAATTTTAAAAAATTAAAATTTATTATTTAGTTGGTACTCTTAAAGTCCGACCTTTCGTTTGTTAAAGTGCCATCAGTGACACCATGAGGGAGATTATCCTCGACTTCCTGTCCTGGTGAGCAAACAGGAAGTGAGGTTATCTCATGGACAGCAGTAGAAACCAGACAAGAAGCTCTGATCCTTTCCTGCTCTATTTTAAACAAATACTGTATGTATATTGCTGCCCCAGCCCCCACTGGAGAGGTTCTGCAAATTTTATGTCCTGGTGACTACATGGACATGAAAAATCTCCCTAATGGTTGCAGAAACGGAAATTTAATATGTTCCAACCAAATAACACTGTCTAAAACAGAAAAAAAAAGTTTTTGATGGAGTCAAAGTGTAACCACGTTTTTTAATATTTGGGTCCTGCCTTCTGCATGGAAGGAAAAGGTGCTTACGTCTCCATGCTCGAGTTCTGTCCCCACTTTAGACCTTGGTCCAGTACTGGTGGCCCAATCCAGCAGAATAAGAGTTGTGCCCATTTACTGGCAACCAAGCCTGTAGCTTACATGTTCCCAGGGTTGTCACCTAAACAATAGGTAAAGGGAAATCTTCCAATATGGACACCTGTTCTGGTGACCCCTGACTAAGATGGGAATTTCCATCACTAGGAACCTAGGAAATCTACATTAATATCCTTGCGGTAACTGCCTCATGCACATGGCGGCCTGTAAAAATCAATTACAGAATGCGGCTGTACACCCACTGGGTGGGTATACACTGGTACTTGCGTAAACATGCACTTGCATATGGACACATGGCTGTGGACGCAGATTTTCTGCATCCAGAGTTGTACGTCCGTACCAGGGATTCCCTCACTTTGGAAGGACTTCCTCTCACTTCCTGTTGTGGCTATGGGACAGGAACTGAAAGGAAATCTCCCCAATGAGGCATAGATGGCAAAAAATCTGACAGAGCTTATAACCCTCCCTTACTTCATCCAAAACATTTTAAAAAGAGATTTGCCGTTAGTTCTACTAATGCCAAGACAGACTTTGCAGTCACTTGATCATTGTGATTGGCTGTCAAAGTGGTCACATGAATGGTAGCTCATCTCACCAGAGACCAGGAGCAGTCTGTGGCAGTTCGGCCTCATGTGCTGATAGTACATATAGAAACCTCGGCCGCCATGGATATGTGCGGTGTGTGAGCATTAAGGCCCACCCTACCTATATGTGTTATGTGTTGCTCCATCACATCAGAGACCCTCATCACATGAGAGGTTCCTCCATCACATCAGAAGCTCCCCAACACCTCATAGGTTCCTCCATCACATCAGAAGCTCCCCAACACATCAAAGGCTGCTTCATCACATCAGATGTTTCTCCATACCATCAAAAGCCCCCATCACCTCAGAGGTTCCTCCACCACATCAGCAGTCACCCATCTCATCAGCTGCCCCCCTTCATCTCAGTGCACCCAGCTTACATCAGAGGTTCCTCCATCACATCAGAAGCCCCCCATTACCTCAGAGGTTCCTTCATCAAATTAGAGCTCCCTATCACATCACCAATCACCTATCACATCAGCGGTCACCCCTTCATATCTCAGCACTCGGCATACTTCAGAGGTTCCCCCTTCACATCAGGGGTCCCCTCATCACATCAGAAACCCCTTCATATCAGAGGCCCCCCATCATGTCAGAGGTCCCACTTCACATCAGAGGCCCCCCTGACATCAGAAGCCGCCCATTCACATGAGATGTCTTATCACATCTGAGACCCCTCTTCACACCAGAGGTCCCCCCATCAAATCAGAGCCCCCCATCACATCGGAGTTCCCCCTTTACATCAGAGCCCCCCTTTACAGGGCCCCCCAATCATGTCAGAGGTCCCCTATCACATCAGAGCCCTCCTTTACAGGGCCCCCCAATCAGACAGTCCCTCCATTATATCAATGTCCCCCCCCATCAAAAACCCCCCGAATCACAAAGTTCTCCTTTTACATCACAGAGCCCCACAATTACACAATTCCTGCATAACAAAAGTTATTGGTTGCTGAGGTGCTGGCAGCTGGGCTGCCTGCACCATAGCAGCTTTGCAGTGATCTAAGGCATCTTTATTGAGAAACACTATTTTACAGTACAGCTAGATGAATTCTGACTGGCTGCTGGAATTGGCCATTTAGTGTTTGGCCCCATTGCATTGTTGTGTTGGATAATGGCGAACGTATGACGGCAGCCGGTGTAGGTTTTGGTGGCGCGCAGTGGGCACACCTGTGTTTTGAGGCTGCGGTAACCTGTGGCCTTTCCCTCCCAGATACTGTGCTCCCCATGGCTGGGAGTTCTAATCCTTTCTGATGAACGGAAAGAAAAACACAGCTGTGGATGGGGGCTGATATGCTCCAGTGGAGAATCTCTCAGTCTGTCATGCTTCTCAAGCGCTGCTCCTTCCCTGGGCTGAAACCGAAAAATTCACAGGACGCCTCATGGAAAAAATACTTTTTAATATACTGTAGGTTGTGATATGTTCTGCATGCAGCTGAGATTTAAAGAGAACTTGTCAGGTCTATGATTAAAACGTCAGTTCCCTGTAAAAGAAGGCTCTTACCTCTTGGGCGGCCCGGGTCTACTACTGACTCTCTACAGACCCCCCTCATAAAGGTAACCATACACTTTTCAATACGATTATACAGTCTTCTTTAGATGTTCCACATCACATCAGAGGTCCCCCTCATCACATCAGACTCCTCACTTCACATCAGAGGTCCAGCATCACATCAGAGCCCCAATTTACATCAGAGCCCCCCATCGCGTCAAAGGCCCCCCTATCACATCCGAGACCACCTTTACATCAGGGACACCCCATCATGTCAGAGATCCCCCATCACACCAGAGGTCTCCCTAGCATATCAGAGGCCCCCTTTACATCAAACGTCCCTCCATTACATCAGAGGTCCCCCCATTACATTGGAGTCCCCCCCTTCACATCAGAGGTTCTCCCATCATATCTGAGGTCCCCCCATCATATCAGAGGTTATCTGATCACATCAGAGGTCCCCCATCACATCAGAGTCCCCCCATTATATTAGAGGTCCCCTCATCACATCAGGGGTCCCTCCATTACATCAGAGGTCCCCCCATAATATTAGATTTCCCCCCTTCTCATCAGAGGTTCTCCCATCACATCATAGGTCCTCCATCATATCAGAGGTTCTCCGATCACATCAGAAGTCCCCCCATTACATCAAAGGTCCCCCCATCACCTTAGAGGTTCTCCCATCACATCAGAGGTCACCTCATCATATCAGAGGTCCCCCATCACATCAGAGGTCCCTCCATCACATCAGAGGTCCCCCCATCACATTAGAGGTTCTCCCATCCCATCAGAGGTCCCCCAACACATCAGAGGTCCTCCCATTACATCAGAGTCCCCTTTCAAATCAGAGGTCCCCCATCAAATCCAATGTGCTCCCGTCACATCAGAGGTTCTCCCATAACATTAGAGTTCTCCCTTCACATCAGAAGCCCTCCATTACATCAGCGTCTCCCCTTTATATCAGAGGTCCCCCCATCACATCAGAGGTTCTCCCATCACATTCGAGGTGCCCCCTTCACATCAGAGTTCCCCCATCATATCAATGGGTCTCCCATCACATCAGAGGTTCTCGCATCACATCAGAGGGCTCCCTTCACATCAGTAGTCCTCTATTACATCAGAGTCCCCCTTCAAATCAGAGGTCCTCAATCACATCTGAGGTGCTCCCTTCACATCAGAGGTCCCCCATCAAACCCAATGTGCTCCCGTCACATCAGAGGTTTTTCCATCACATCTGAGGTGCTCCCTTCACATCAGAGTTCCCCCATCACATCAATGGGTCTCCCATGACATCAAAGGTTCTCCAATCACATCAGAGGTCTCCCTCCACATCAGAAGTCGTTGCCGTTGTTAACATGCATGTTACTACGTTCTCTGATGTAACATGTGTTGGTGCAATGCAAGGTATGTTTAGGCATAAATTGTTCTAAATAGGTGCCCTAACACCATTGCAGCACAGCTCTGCGGTGAATGCACCATTTTTTTGCCCGTGCACCACAGTGCCTATGGGTGTATTGCCGCTCGTTGTGCTGCGCATCCATTACCAGGTGCCTTGGGGTGCGTGTTGACGTAACAATATATTTCTGAACAGGCCTCAGAAAAGATGTACTTTGCCCATTCAGGAAGACTGACCGGTCCAGTTTAGAGGAGGGGAGCCAAGGAGCACCTAGCCCCCTTTACATCAAACGTCCCTCCATTACATCAGAGGTCCCCCCATTACATTGGAGTCCCCCCCTTCACATCAGAGGTTCTCCCATCATATCTGAGGTCCCCCCATCATATCAGGGGTTATCTGATCACATCAGAGGTCCCCCATCACATCAGAGTCCCCCCATTATATTAGAGGTCCCCTCATCACATCAGGGGTCCCTCCATTACATCAGAGGTCCCCCCATAATATTAGATTTCCCCCCTTCTCATCAGAGGTTCTCCCATCACATCATAGGTCCTCCATCATATCAGAGGTTCTCCGATCACATCAGAAGTCCCCCCATTACATCAAAGGTCCCCCCATCACCTTAGAGGTTCTCCCATCACATCAGAGGTCACCTCATCATATCAGAGGTCCCCCATCACATCAGAGGTCCCTCCATCACATCAGAGGTCCCCCCATCACATTAGAGGTTCTCCCATCCCATCAGAGGTCCCCCAACACATCAGAGGTCCTCCCATTACATCAGAGTCCCCTTTCAAATCAGAGGTCCCCCATCAAATCCAATGTGCTCCCGTCACATCAGAGGTTCTCCCATAACATTAGAGTTCTCCCTTCACATCAGAAGCCCTCCATTACATCAGCGTCTCCCCTTTATATCAGAGGTCCCCCCATCACATCAGAGGTTCTCCCATCACATTCGAGGTGCCCCCTTCACATCAGAGTTCCCCCATCATATCAATGGGTCTCCCATCACATCAGAGGTTCTCGCATCACATCAGAGGGCTCCCTTCACATCAGTAGTCCTCTATTACATCAGAGTCCCCCTTCAAATCAGAGGTCCTCAATCACATCTGAGGTGCTCCCTTCACATCAGAGGTCCCCCCATCAAACCCAATGTGCTCCCGTCACATCAGAGGTTTTTCCATCACATCTGAGGTGCTCCCTTCACATCAGAGTTCCCCCATCACATCAATGGGTCTCCCATGACATCAGAGGTTCTCCAATCACATCAGAGGTCTCCCTCCACATCAGAAGTCGTTGCCGTTGTTAACATGCATGTTACTACGTTCTCTGATGTAACATGTGTTGGTGCAATGCAAGGTATGTTTAGGCATAAATTGTTCTAAATAGGTGCCCTAACACCATTGCAGCACAGCTCTGCGGTGAATGCACCATTTTTTTTGCCCGTGCACCACAGTGCCTATGGGTGCATTGCCGCTCGTTGTGCTGCGCATCCATTACCAGGTGCCTTGGGGTGCGTGTTGACGTAACAATATATTTCTGAACAGGCCTCAGCAAAGATGTACTTTGCCCATTCAGGAAGACTGACCGGTCCAGTTTAGAGGAGGGGAGCCAAGGAGCACCTAGCCATGTGACTCGTACAGGGCCCTGAAATAAAGAGGGCTGCAATTGATGCGTTCAATTGATACATTTGGATGAATTGAATGTATATGCTTCAAAGCAATTAGTATTCTTTGCCTTTATGATGAAAATTATTGAGACAGGGGCCCCTTAATGGTTGCAGTATGGGGGGGCCCTCATCATGTATACAGCTACAGCTACAGCTCTGCCAAAGCCCAATCATAAGACCTGTGGGCAGGCCCTTAGCCTAGTGTAAGCTCTCCTCTAAAGTGGGGTCAATCCTCCATTGGGGACACACAGTGACTCCTCCTCACTTTCTAGAGATCACCTCTTATGTCCTGTTGTGTCCCTGGGACAGGAAGTGAAGGGAAATCTTCCTAACACAATAAATTTCAAATAAAAAAATGGAGCTGCGCTAACAATACTGAATAAGTGAAATAATAAAAACACTTAAAAAGCATATCAATCCATAATATAGTCCAATAAAAATATATAAGTATAAAATATCTTGATAGTTGAATTAAGTGAAGAAATCTCAAATGACACCACAACGGACATGTGCACCTCCACCACACAGAGTGCGAGTTTACCAGAAGGCAAGCAATATAAGCTTGTGGCTATCAACCCAGTAAGTGCCTTTATCCTGGAAGTATGAAAATGCCAGCTCACAGGAGAGTGCTTGAATGTTGCAAACAGGATATAAGCCAGAACCCGGTAACCTCCATCCTCCATTGTTCATAAGCATACATCAGATCCGCATACCCAGAAATAAAAAAGGCTCTCCATAGTGTAAATCAGGTAAAGCACTGATATTTTAATAAAGAATTGCACTTACATAGAAAGCTTAAAATTATTATTATTATTATTATACAGGATTTATATAGCGCCAACAGTTTACGTAGCGCTTTACAACTTGAGGGTAGATAGTACAAATAAAATACACTTTGATACAGTAGGAATCAGAGGGCCCTGCTCCTTAGAGCTTACAATCTAAGAGGGAAGGTCAAAAGATACAAGAGGTAATAACTGTGGGTGATGTGCTGATTGAGAAGATAAATGTACAGTTGTTAGGTGGGGGCCAGTAAAATGAAGAATTGATTAAAAAATCCGGCCGGCTCAGGAACACCCGTCCTCTCGGGACTGATACACGATGATGTCAGCATGTCACTTCTCCCGACGTACGTTTCGTCACAATCTGATGTTGTCCAGGGGCAAAATAAATAACCATTTGCTTTTAAAATACTTTTGGACCCCTTTCACACTGGGGCGGTGCAGGCATTAGCGGTAAAGCGGCACTCGTTTTAGCACCGCTTTACCGCTGTTATAGCGGTAAATATATGGCGCTTTTAACCCCCAGAAAGGGTTAAAAAGGGGTTAAAAGCGTCCGCTTAGCGCTGCTTTCAAATCGCATTTAAGGCATCCCAGAACAACCGCTTTAACGCGGCCCCGGGGTAGGCTCTTTATCACGTGACTAGCCGTGTCCAATCAGGACCACCACACTGGACCACAAGGTATGCCACCCTAGACCACCATGGAAATGCCAATCAGTGCCCAGGCAGCTGCCAATAAGTGCCCATCCCCAATGCCTGCCAGTGCCAGTGCCATCAGTGATGCCTATCAATGCCATCTATCAGTGCCGCATATCAGTGCCCATCAGTGCCACATATCAGTGCCCAGCAGTGCCCAGCCACCAATAAGTACCCATCAGTGCAGCCTTTCAGTGCCCATCAGTGTTGCCTATCAGTGCACATCAGTGCCCACCAGTGCCACCCATGAGTGCCCATCAGTGCCGCTTATCAATGCCCATCATTGCTGCATATCAGTGCCACCCATCAGTGCCGCCTACCAGTGCCCATCAGTGCTCAACGTCAGTGCCCGTCAGTGCCCGTCAGTGCCCATCAGTGCCACCTCATTGGTGCCACGTCATCGGTGCCACCTTATCAGTGCCCGTCAGTGCCGCCTTATCAGTGAAGGAGAAAACTTATTACTTATTTACAAAATTTTATAACAGAAAAAACATAAACAAAAATAAACAAAACATTTTTTGTTTAGCAAAAAATAAAAACATAAAGGTGAACAAATGACCGCCAAAGAAAGCTCTATTTGTGGGAACAAAATGATAAAAATTCTGTTTGGGTACAGTGTAGCATGACCACGCAATTGTCATTTAAACAGCAACAGCACTGAAAGCTGAAAATTGGCCTGGGCAGGAAGGAGGTATAAGTGCCTGGTATTGAGATGGTTAATGGCAAAAAGTAAAAAATAGTGTTGGTTTTTGTTTTTTTTTTAAATTGTCGGTCTTTTTTTATTTATAGCGCAAAAAATTGAATTGTTTTGTAACTCTACTCTCTGCCCTACTGTTGTAAAGCGCTGTGCAAACTGTTGGCGCTATAAAAATTCTGTATAATAATAATTTTTAAAAAAAGCAAACTGCATAGGTGTGAACCAGGTGGATTTAGACGGGCGTCTATATCACCCTTTCTTCTGAAGCCCGATCTGAGTTCAGATCGCACTTCAGAGGCTACTGACAGGCAGTAAGGAAGTGAGGTGACACCTCCTCCCTGCCTGTTTTAACCCCATTTTCGAGGTGCCTTCCCATTTACTTCAGCATGTAGCATTCGGCGGGCTTGCCACCTGATGATCGCTACATGTCAGGAAACCGTTTGCCACCGCGCCCGCAGCTTGTAAACATTGCCCTGCCTATTGCAGCTTAAGGGGGGCGGCAACAATGTGGCTCAACTGCCCATTTTTACTGCCCCCCCCCCTCAACTGCACGCCTAAGTGTAACAGGATCATGCAATGAGATCTTGCCATTATTGCCCAGAAGCACTGTGAAAGGCCTGCTGAATGTACTATAAACCCTGGCCTATTTTTTTAATATTCAGCCCCATATTGCTGTGTTTGTTGCGGCGTGCTGGATTCTCAAGTACCCCCATTATTAAAAGGCAGGGGGGGGTAATCTGGCACCTGAGCGCCGCACTTCCTGGGCCGAATGATGAACGTTGAGCTTCTCTATTTGCCTTATAAATCACCAGCAAAAAGCCTGAAGGATCTCTGACCCCCAGAGCCGGATCTCGCTCCAAATCAAGGCAATGAATTTTACCTAAAAGGGATCCAGAACAAATTTATGTGACTGGTTGGGGCCCTTGGCCTGAAGAATGGGACTTTCCAGCCAGAGATTTTATGAGCAATTAGAAGAAGCGGCTTATTTACGGTCCCCTTTGACCAACCGCAAAGGCTTTAAAAGGGTCCCAGAGACGACTACGTCTGGGATCAGCTGCCCAGACTTTGCTCTTCTGATCTGTGGACCTTTCCTGGATGTGTCATCCAAGATTTGCTTACTGAAAAAAAAAAAAAAAATCCCACACAGCTATTCAACATCCCCCCCACCACCACCACCGCCCCACCCCACGCCTACAGAAAAATCCTTCCTGATTGTGAGCATAAGAAACCGATTTCCTTTCCCGGAGATACTCATAGAAAGGAGGACTCCGCTCATAAGAGGGGGTCTGATGGCCAACCATACGCTATACAACCTACTTTAGATCCACCATCAACTGCAAGGGCCTACCTGATTGCATACATTGTTACATAGTATGATGAAAAACTGATGTGCCAGTGGCTACTCCAAAAAATTGCCCCACGACAATAGGGGCTACTCCCCCCCCTCCCCCCCCCCCCTTTTCCCTTCCCTGTTTGTTCCATTTACAGACTATATAGACCCACATGCGCATATATTCTCTCTATATATATTTCTATATATATAAATATATATTTTTTTAATTATTTCAGTTAAAGTGGAGTTCCACCCACTTTTACAACTCTTCAGCATCCCTCACCAAAATGTGCACTGTAAACAATTTGGATATTTTTACATTTATTTTCTCAGCACCTACTGTATATCTGCTGTAATCATTTTTCACTTCCTCCTCCCTGGCCGTGGCCCATTGCATCATTTCCTGTTTGCAATGCCTTCTGGGAAGGGGCGGCAACTTCCTCTGACACTGCCGTTGCTATGGAAACCTGACCTGAAACCAATTACACTGCTTGTGCTGCACTGAGCATGTGCGAGATCTGCAAGGATGAGATCCAGGAAGAAATACAGTCTGGCTTCAGATGCCCACACTTAAGATGGCCACGGCCTGCTGTAAGTTTATAAAATAACAAACTACTGCTATAAACTAACAAAACAGACCTTAGTTTACAGACTAACTTTACTAGAATACATTAAGCTTGTGTATTATAGGGGTATTTTTATTTTAAACGTATCATTTCGGCCGGAACACCACTTTAATGTACCTTTTAGTGCTTCCCGTGTTCGCCACTGGGGGGATTACTCGTTCAGGGTGCCTCTAACTGTGCCGTCTGGTACCCTTTCTTGGGTTCCCATTGGTAAGCCATGCCTGATTACAACACTCCAAAATGATCTGATTACTTGTATTTCTGTAAATTGTATTCTTTGTTTTCCTACTATTTGTGATTATATAACTATAAGATTGTATTTTTCTATAAATGTTTATGGTCAGCTCCTCCTGAAGAAGCGACCCCCTATCAGGGCTGGTGCAAGGATTTTTGACACCCTAGGCGAAACCTCATTTTGCCGCCCTCCCTTGGCTCCACCCCTGACTCCACTCCCTTTTACCTGCCCATGTAAACCCCACCTTTTTAATGAAGCGCCCATCAAATGCAGCCCACCAGAGCTCTTCAATGCAGCCTCACCAGAGCTCATCAATGCAGCCTCACCAGCACCCATCAATGCAGCCTCACCAGAGCTCATCAATGCAGCCTCACCAGCACCCATCAATGCAGCCTCACCAGAGCTCATCAATGCAGCCTCACCAGCACCCATCAATGCAGCCTCACCAGCGTCCATTGAATGCAGTCCACCAGCACCCATCAAATGCAGCCTCACCAGAGCCCATCAATGCAGTCCACTAGCGCCCATCAATGCAGCCTCACAAGAGCCCATCAATGCAGCTCACCAGCACCCATCAAATGCAGCCTCTCCAGAGCCCATCAAATGCATCCTCACCAGAGCCCATCAATGTAGCCTACCAGCGCCCATCAATGCAGCCCACCAGCACCCATCAAATGCAGCCTCACCAGAGCTCATCAATACAGCCTCACCAGCACCCATCAATGCAGCCTCACCAGCGTCCGTTGAATGCAGCCTCATCAGCACCCACCAATGCAGCCTCACCAGAGCTCATCAATGCAGCCTCACCAGCACCCATCAATGCAGCCTCACCAGTGTCCATTGAATGCAGCCCACCAGCACCCATCAAATGCAGCCTTACCAGAGCCCATCAAATGCAGCCTCACCAGAGCCCATCAATGCAGCCCACTAGCGCCCATCAATGCAGCCTCACAAGAGCCCATCAATGCAGCCCACCAGAGCCCATCAAATGCAGCCTCACCAGAGCCCATCAAATGCAGCCTCACCAGAGCCCATCAATGCAGCCTACCAGCGCCCATAAATGCAGCCCACCAGCACCCATCAAATGCAGCCTCACCAGAGCCCATCAATGCAGCCTACCAGCGCCCATCAATGCAGCCTCAACAGCACCCATCAATGCAGCCTCACCAGCACCCAACAATGCAGCCTCACCAGAGCCCATCAATGCAGCCTCACCAGCACCCATCAATGCAGCCTACCAGCGTTCATCAATGCAGCCTCACCAGCACCCAGCAATGCAGCCTCACCAGAGCCCATCAATGCAGCCTCACCAGCACCCATCAATGCAGCCTCACCAGCGCCCAATAAATGCAGCCTCAGCAGCCTCTATCAAATGCAATCTACCAGTGCCCATCAATGCAGCCTACCAGTGCCCATCAATGAATGTTTGCTTGTTTCCATTCATTTAAGAATCGGGACACAGACACAGTCCTCCGCCGCCGCTGTGCCTCTGACACTATGTGCGAACGGCGCGGCGTCTGCCTGCTGATGCTGAGACTTAGTTGCTTGCTGCAGAGAGAAGAGAGTAGGAACACCAGTGGCCGGGGCGCCTTAGGCAGCAGGGCGCTCTAGGCGGTTGCCTAGTTTGCCTAGTGGTAGCACCGGCCCTGCCCCCTGTCGCAAAACCTGTAGAGGATCACGTTTGGACCTACATCTTTTCTCCCCATGTACCTGTGGGGTTTACCTGTTCCTTGTTTGTATCACTTGTAACCATATGCAATAACCATTTTATATATGGTTGTATCCAATGTCCTTAATTTTTGTCCTTTTTCAATAAATTAATACTTTTATAATTACTCCGTCTAAATCCTTGGGTACCGAGATAGTCCACAACAATTTTTGTTGTTGTGAGGCAATTTTTTGGAGTAGCCCGTGACACGCCCATTTTTCATCATTCCAAGTTCAAGGATGCTGGTACCCGCCCCTATTCCTGTTTATTTTTTTTAGATTGAGGCACTACCTTATAGTTACATAGTAGGTGAGGTTGAAAAAAGACACAATTCCATCAAGTCCAACCTATACAGATTGATAGATTAGGTTGGTCCTTATATTTACATTTGTCTTGGTAAATCGAATGGTGGTCATACGCACTTCAATAAATGATCGACTTCTTACCTTATCGATCTCTTCCGATCAGAAAAATTGGTCTATAGTCGACAACCCATTTGACTGATACCACCCCGCACAGGGAAGTGGAGTTTGACCAAGAGTTAAGATATGACCGTAGCTTACAATTATCGATCGTATCTCTGTTCCCTCCATGTAATCGCGTAATTTGATCAATCGTAATACGGGACCACAATTTCTGTGTTCCGGGTGAGTTTTTAAAGCGTTCCAGGTGCACTTTGGTTGATTTTTTTTTTTTTGCTTTTTGAAGCGTTCCTGTGTTTTTCCTCCTTATTTTTTTTCTAAACAAATGAAAAAAAGACCAAAAATTAAAAAAAAACAATTCTTAGTTTCTGCTATTTGGTTTGGTATTTTGCAAACAGGTAATTTTTTTCCTTCACTGATGTGCGTTGTTGAGGCTGCACTGATGAGCACTGATAAGCTGCACTAATGGGCATTGATAGGCTGCACTGATGGGCACTGATAAGCTGCACTAATGGGCATCGATAGGCTGCACTGATGGGCACTGATAAGCTGCACTAATGGGCATTGATAGGCTGCACTGATGGGCACTGATAAGCTGCACTAATGGGCATTGATAGGCTGCACTGATGGGCACTGATAGGTGAAACTGATGAGGCTGCACTGATATGCGGCACTGATGGGCACTAATGAGGCAACATTGGTGGGCACAGATGAGGGTGCACTGAAAGCGACACTGATGGGCACTAATAGGCAGCACTGATGGGCAATGTTAGGTGGCACAGATTTACAGAACTGATGGCCACTGATTGGCAGCACTAAATGGCACTGATTGGTGGCACTGATAGGCAGCACTGATGAACACTGATAGGTGGCACTGATAGCCAGCATGGATAGACATTGATAGGTGGCACTGATAGACACTGATTGGCAGCATTGATGGGCAATGATTTGCTGCATGGATGAGCACTGACTGGCAACACTGATGGGCACTGATAGGCAGCACTGATGAACAATGATAGGTGGCGCTGATAGGCAGCACTGATAGGTGGCACTGATGGACACTGATTGGCAGCACTGATGGGCAATGATTGGCTGCATGGATAAGCACTGACTGGCAACACTGATGGGCACTGATAGGCAGCACTGATGAACACTGATAGGTGGCACTGATAGGCAGCACTGATGGACACTGATAGGTGGCACTGATGGGCACTGATAAGCAACACTGATGGACACTGATAGGCAGCACTGATGGACACTGATAGGTGGCACTGATGGGCACTGATAGGCAACACTGATGGGCACTGATAGGCAACACTGATGGGCACTGATAGGCAGCACTGATGGACACTGATATGTGGCACTGATGGGCACTGATAGGCAACACTGATGCGACTGTTGGGGCTGCACTGATATTCAGGACACTGATTATCAGTGCAGATGTCCATTTTCACATTGGCCAGTTACCGGCTCTCCTCTCCTCACACAGAGACAGGAAAGGAAAGCGGGTAACCGGCAAGTGTGTGTACATTGTGATCAACTGTGATTGGACACAGCTGATCATGTGGTAAAGACCTGCTATGATTGACTCTTTACCTGAATCTGTGATCAACTGTGTCCAAAGGACACAGTGATCACAGAGCGCTCCAGGTGAGCCCCGCAGTGGGTGCGTGGTAGGCACGGTTCAGGGAGAACATTAATAGATGCCCTACCAGAGCTGGACGACAGCGCTGTAGCCATCATTTGACTATAGTGTGGTCGGCAAGTGGTTAATTGAGGACATGTGCATTCCGGTATGTTTTGATGCGTATGAACCCCTCATAATGGGCACAGCAGGTGTACAGACCCGGGAACTCAGCACAAAGATGGTGGGAACCCCTCATAATGGGCACAGCAGGTGTACAGACCCTGGGAACTTAGCACAGGGATGGTGGGAACTTCTCATAATGGGCACAGCAGGCGCACGGACCCGGGAACTCAGCACAGAGATGGTGGGAACCCCTCATAATGGGCACAGCACGTGTATGGACCTGGGAACTGAGGACAGGGATGGTGGGAACTTCTCATAATGGGCACAGCAGGTGTACAGACTCGGGAACTCAGCACAGGGATGGTGGGAACCCCTCATAATGGGCACAGCACGTGTATGGACCTGGGAACTGAGGACAGGGATGGTGGGAACTTCTCATAATGGGCACAGCAGGTGTACAGACTCGGGAACTCAGCACAGGGATGGTGGGAACCCCTCATAATGGGCACAGCACGTGTATGGACCTGGGAACTGAGGACAGGGATGGTGGGAACTTCTCATAATGGGCACAGCAGGTGTACAGACTCGGGAACTCAGCACAGGGATGGTGGGAACCCCTCATAATGGTAGTGCCCAGTCACAAGCTGGGGGGAGGGTCAGGGATGACCTGGGCTCCAAAGAAGTGTGTTGAATGAGGCTGGTTATCAGAATGAGGACATCTAGTGGCAGAAAAAAGTATAGCAGGGGAAATCTTTGGACTGATGGTGAATATTGCAGCAAAAGCTGGATTTGCTATTTTGTCACTCAATGGGCCATTCAATGTTATTTTTCTAGCGGATAGAGATATCGGGGATTCTGCAGTGAAGTAAACTGAACCCAAATCACACTGCTCCCCCTTAGCCTAGAGTTGAGTCTGCACGCTGTCTGTGTCAGTGTTGACTCGTCGTTCTATGCCGCCCCCTCGTTCTGTGCCCCCCCTCGTTCTGTGGCCCCCCTCGTTCTGTGCCCCCCCTCGTTCTGTGGCCCCCCTCGTTCTGTGCCCCCTTCGTTCTGTGCCCCCCTCGTTCTATGGCCCCCCCTCGTTCTGTGCCCCCCTCGTTCTGTGGCCCCCCCTCGTTCTGTGCCCCCCTCGTTCTGTGCCCCCCTCGTTCTGTGGCCCCCCTCGTTCTGTGCCCCCCCTCGTTCTGTGGCCCCCCTCGTTCTGTGCCCCCTTCGTTCTGTGCCCCCCTCGTTCTATGGCCCCCCTTCGTTCTGTGCCCCCCTCGTTCTATGGCCCCCCCTCGTTCTGTGCCCCCCTCGTTCTGTGGCCCCCCTCATTCTGTGCCCCCCTCGTTCTGTGGCCCCCCTCGTTCTGTGCCCCCCTCGTTCTGTGGCCCCCCTCGTTCTGTGGCCCCCCTCGTTCTGTGCCCCCTTCGTTCTGTGCCCCCCTCGTTCTATGGCCCCCCCTCGTTCTGTGCCCCCCTCGTTCTGTGCCCCCCCTTGTTCTCTGCCCCTCTCGTTCTGTGCCCCTCTCGTTCTGTGCCCCCCTCGTTCTGTGCCCCCGTCGTTCTGTGCCCCCGTCGTTCTGTGGCCCCCCTCGTTCTGTGCCCCCCCTGGTTCTGTGCCCCCCCTGGTTCTGTGCCCCCCTTGTTCTGTGCCCCCCCTCCTTCTGTGCCCCTCTCGTTCTGTGGCCCCCTCCAAAATAAGACCCCCATTTTCTCAGCCTACAATCATCACAAATCATCCACAACACGTGGAAGCCTGTCCTGACTTCTCCATGCAAATACTTTCCCTGTACAGCACAGTGTATGTAATATGACACTACCAGAGCTGCAGATAGGAGAGACAGCCTATAGGACGAGGTGTCAGTTCCCCTTTGCCCTCATTTCAGCAGACGGACTTCTCCTGATCTGGGACAGACAATGTCCTACGCCACATTGTAAAGCTGAAGTATATTCTCCTTATATTTCACCTTCCCAGGCTCCACCTCCTCATTAACATTTTTTATATGAACCCTTTCTGTTTTCACATCATACCTTATTTTAGAGCCAATGACATCATCACTGGGTCTCTGTGCTTCTCTTTGCAACATGGGCAGATCATGGCTGGTGGGAGGGGCCAGCAGGTCACCGTACTTAACTTCCTGATAACATCACAGCACCCTACCACTGTACTCCTCAGCCCTGATGCCAGCAGTGGGAGGAGTTATGCAAATATAAAAAGAAATGCCTTTTGCGGACTGGGATGCAGTCTGGAGAAGTGGGCGTTCCTAGGTAGGCTGCATTTGCATGCACACCGCCCTAAGAAACGCCCACGTGTGATGTCCAACCTCTACGATTGAAAGAACTGAAATCCAATGAATGAAAGGGGCGGGCCAGGGACAGTCAGGCTGGGAAGAGCATGTCCAGAGCACCCCCCCTTTACATTAGATGTCCAGAGCACCCCCCCTTTACATTAGATGTCCAGAGCACCCCCCCCTTTACATTAGATGTCCAGAGCACCCCCCCCTTTACATTAGATGTCCAGAGCACCCCCCCCCCTTTACATTAGATGTCCAGAGCACCCCCCCTTTACATTAGATGTCCAGAGCACCCCCCCTTTACATTAGATGTCCAGAGCACCCCCCCCCCCTTTACATTAGATGTCCAGAGCACCCCCCCTTTACATTAGATGTCCAGAGCACCCCCCCTTTACATTAGATGTCCAGAGCACCCCCCCCCTTTACATTAGATGTCCAGAGCACCCCCCCTTTACATTAGATGTCCAGAGCACCCCCCCTTTACATTAGATGTCAAGAGCACCCCCCTTTACATTAGATGTCCAGAGCACCCCCCCTTTACATTAGATGTCCAGAGCACCCCCCCTTTACATTAGATGTCCAGAGCACCCCCCCTTTACATTAGATGTCCAGAGCACCCCCCCTTACATTAGATGTCAAGAGCACCCCCCCTTTACATTAGATGTCCAGAGCACCCCCCCCTTTACATTAGATGTCCAGAGCACCCCCCCTTCACATTAGATGTCCAGAGCACCCCCCCTTTACATTAGATGTCCAGAGCACCCCCCCTTCACATTAGATGTCCAGAGCACCCCCCCTTTACATTAGATGTCCAGAGCACCCCCCTTACATTAGATGTCCAGAGCACCCCCCCTTTACATTAGATGTCCAGAGCACCCCCCTTACATTAGATGTCCAGAGCACCCCCCCTTTACATTAGACGTCCAGAGCACCCCCCCTTTACATTAGATGTCCAGAGCACCCCCCCTTTACATTAGATGTCAAGAGCACCCCCCCCCCTTTACATTAGATGTCCAGAGCACCCCCCCTTTACATTAGATGTCCAGAGCACCCCCCCCCCTTTACATTAGATGTCCAGAGCACCCCCCCCTTCACATTAGATGTCCAGAGCACCCCCCCCTTTACATTAGATGTCCAGAGCACCCCCCCCCTTTACATTAGATGTCCAGAGCACCCCCCCTTTACATTAGATGTGAAGAGCACCCCCCCTTTACATTAGATGTCCAGAGCACCCCCCTTACATTAGATGTCCAGAGCACCCCCCCTTTACATTAGATGTCCAGAGCACCCCCCCTTTACATTAGATGTCCAGAGCACCCCCCTTACATTAGATGTCCAGAGCACCCCCCCTTTACATTAGACGTCCAGAGCACCCCCCCTTTACATTAGATGTCCAGAGCACCCCCCCTTTACATTAGATGTCAAGAGCACCCCCCCCCTTTACATTAGATGTCCAGAGCACCCCCCCTTTACATTAGATGTCCAGAGCACCCCCCCCTTTACATTAGATGTCCAGAGCACCCCCCCTTCACATTAGATGTCCAGAGCACCCCCCCCCCCTTTACATTAGATGTCCAGAGCACCCCCCCCCCCCTTTACATTAGATGTCCAGAGCACCCCCCCTTTACATTAGATGTCCAGAGCACCCCTTTTTACATTAGATGTGAAGAGCACCCCCCTTTACATTAGATGTCCAGAGCACCCCCCCTTTACATTAGATGTCCAGAGCACCCCCCCTTTACATTAGATGTCAAGAGCACCCCCCCTTTACATTAGATGTCAAGAGCACCCCCCCTTTACATTAGATGTCCAGAGCACCCCCCCTTTACATTAGATGTCCAGAGCACCCCCCCTTTACATTAGATGTCCAGAGCACCCCCCCTTTACATTAGATGTCAAGAGCACCCCCCCTTTACATTAGATGTCCAGAGCACCCCCCCTTTACATTAGATGTCAAGAGCACCCCCCCTTTACATTAGATGTCCAGAGCACCCCCCCTTTACATTAGATGTCAAGAGCACCCCCCCTTTACATTAGATGTCCAGAGCACCCCCCCCCCTTTACATTAGATGTCCAGAGCACCCCCCCTTTACATTAGACGTCCAGAGCACCCCCCCTTTACATTAGATGTCAAGAGCACCCCCCTTTACATTAGATGTCCAGAGCACCCCCCCTTTACATTAGATGTCCAGAGCACCCCCCCCTTTACATTAGATGTCAAGAGCACCCCCCTTTACATTAGATGTCAAGAGCACCCCCCCTTTACATTAGATGTCAAGAGCACCCCCCCTTTACATTAGATGTCAAGAGCACCCCCCCTTTACATTAGATGTCAAGAGCACCCCCCTTTACATTAGATGTCAAGAGCACCCCCCCTTTACATTAGATGTCAAGAGCACCCCCCCTTTACATTAGATGTCAAGAGCACCCCCCTTTACATTAGATGTCAAGAGCACCCCCCCTTTACATTAGATGTCAAGAGCACCCCCCCTTTACATTAGATGTCAAGAGCACCCCCCCTTTACATTAGATGTCCAGAGCACCCCCCCTTTACATTAGATGTCCAGAGCACCCCCCTTTACATTAGATGTCCAGAGCACCCCCCCTTTACATTAGACGTCCAGAGCACCCCCCCTTACATTAGATGTCCAGAGCACACCCCCCCTTTACATTAGATGTCCAGAGCACCCCCCCTTTACATTAGATGTCCAGAGCACCCCCCCCTCCTTTACATTAGACGTCCAGAGCACCCCCCCTTTACATTAGATGTCAAGAGCACCCCCCCTTTACATTAGATGTCCAGAGCACCCCCCTTTACATTAGATGTCCAGAGCACCCCCCCTTTACATTAGACGTCCAGAGCACCCCCCCTTTACATTAGATGTCCAGAGCACCCCCCCTTTACATTAGATGTCCAGAGCACCCCCCCCTTTACATTAGATGTCCAGAGCACCCCCCACCACTACTCTACTGCTGAGATGGGGGCTCGGTGGCTGTACAGAGAGGCACAGGATCTGTAGGAGGAGTTCTGCCCTCCTCTCTCCTGCCGACTGCTGAGATGGGGGGGGGGGCAGAGTCTCCCAGCGGCTACACAGAGAGGCATAGGATCTGTAGGAGGATTACTGTCCTCCTCTCTGCTGCTGAATTCTAAAACGGGGGTGGGGGGGGGGGGTGGGCCAGACACGTGTCTCTTGGTGGCTGCACAGAGAAGCACAGGATCTGTAGGAGTTCTGCCCTCCTCTCCACTGCTGATTTCTAAAAGGGGGGGGGGGGCAGAGATAAGGCTCTCATGGCTGCACAGAGAAGCACAGGATCTGTAGGAAGAGTTCTGTCCTCCTCTCTACTGCCAACTGCTGAGATGGGGGGAGGGGGGCAGAGTCTCCCAATGGCTGTACAGAGAGGCACAGGTCTGTAGGATTACTGTCCTCCTCTCTGCTGCTGATTGCTGAGACCAGGGGTCCAGAGACAAGTCTCTTGGTGGCTGCACAGAGAAGCACAGGATCGGTAGGAGGAGGTCTGTCCTCCTCTCTGCTGCTGATTTGTGAGATGGGGGGCCAGAGACGAGCCTCTCGGCGACTGCATAGAGAAGCACAGGATCTGTAGAGGGAGTTCTGTCCTCCTCTCTGCTGTCGACTTCTGAGACTGGGGGCAGGGATGAGCCTCTCAGGGGATGCACAGAGAAGTACAGGATCTGTAGGGGGAGTTCTATCCTCCTCTTTGCTGCTGACTGCTGAGATGTGTGTGTGGGGGGGCAGAGACAACCCTCTTGGCGGAGAAGAGAAGCACAGGGCTGTAGTAGGGGTAGTTCTGTCTTCCTCTCTGCTGCTGACTGATGA